>NW_005871419.1:770186-812009 GCF_000147115.1 Myotis lucifugus | reverse complement strand
CTACCCTCCCCTGCAGGCCTGGTCACCCCCAACTGCCCTCCCCTGCAGGCCTGGTCACCCCCAACTGCCCTCCCCTGAAGGCCTGGTCACCCCCAACTGCCCTCCCCTGCAGGCCTGGTCACCCCCAACTGTCCTCCCCTGTAGGCCTGGTCCCTCCCACTGCCCTCCCCTGCAGGCCTGGTCTCCCTAACTGTCCTCCCCTGTAGGCCTGGTCCCTCCCACTGCCCTCCCCTGCAGGCCTGGCTCCGCCCCTCCCCCCCTCACTGCCCTCCCCTGCTGGCTCGGTCACCTGTAACTTCCCTCCCTTGCCAGCCCAATTGCCCCTAACTGCCCTCCCCTGCAGGCCTGCTCGCCCACAACTGCCCTCCCCTGGTGGCCTGATCACCCACAACTGCCCTCCCCTTCTGGCCATCTTTGACCACATGGGGGCGGCCATCTTGTGTGTTGGAATGATGGTCAATTTGCATATTACTTCTTTATTATATAGGATTTCACAACTCAACTTGTTTTCCTTAGCATTTATCTGGTATATCTTTGCCCTATATTTGCACTATTTGCTCAGCCAACTGTGATGGGAACCATTTAAAACCCGAAACATTACTTGAACTATTTATGGTGTAAAATCTCTGTATACCTGTATCTAGAAGAGTCTGGTGCTTAAGTGCTCAGAAATATTTGTTAAAAGGATTTAGTGAATAAAATGGAACAACACATATAAAAACCCAGATTTATTCTGTTCTCATTCATAGGTATTCCATCTATTTCTAAAATTTTCCATTTGTTTTGATTTTTATTCCTGTTAGTTTGAGATAAATATATAATTTTCAGTACAAACTTTTCAGGGCAGAAATATATTACTGACCATAGCTTTTGCCTGCTTTTTTAATCCACCCCAATTCTGACTATCATTTACTCAAGTACAGAAAAACTATGGAAGAATGGGTCCTATTCATGATTAAATGAAAGGAACTCATGAGGTGTCTGTTTCCTTAAACTTCCAGCAATGTCTTAAAGACAATCAGCTGGGGAGCCCACTTGTGCCCACAAACAGGCTGGCATTGCCTCCTTGAGCACGGGGCCTCTCTCCCAGGTACAGCCCATGGGGACAAGGAGGGGCAGCAAAGGCTCAGGGGGTTGAGGTCGCTCCTCTAGAAACGTCACCGCAGGGCCCTGTGGACATCTGTCTGCCTTGATTTGTGGAGCAAGTCTAGCCTCGCTCAGGAAAGTTTCTCTTTTCCCTAAAACGAAACCTCTAATCCGACTTACCTTGGCAATGTTGTTCTTTTTAAGGACACAGTCTCCAACCTCTCCCAAACCCCAGTGACTTAGGCATCATTTCAATCTGTCAAACGGTGCTGATCTGCAGAAAGACTGGTCTGGCTGCTAATGCTGGCAAGAGGAGCTGAGTTTTTTCCAGTAGGATGAACATTCTGCATTTAATGAAAGCAAGATTTGAAAACTGGCTTCTCTTCTACAACATCTAAGTTGGGTAAAAGCATACATGGCTGGGGATATGCAGGGTGAGTTATTTTATCCAGAGAGTCTTCTTTAGTGATTCCAGCCCGGCTCTAACAGCTTTCAGTATGGCTCACCGGAGAGAGACCCGAGGTAGATGTTCCCTCCAGCAGCTTTGTGCGTTTAGTGTAGCTAATAAGACACTCGGCAGCAGGACTTAATCACAAAGGTTTGATCAGGTATCAGTGATTTTTAAATGATCATATTTCTTAATGTCCTCCCTGCAGGCCTGGTAAGTGGGAGAGGCCAGCCTCACAGTGTTCTTCCGGAGGGAGTAGGACATTGTTATGCCCCCTCCCAAGCGTGTCCGCACGACGCACACCTCCACACTCGAACGTGAAATGAATCAAGGCAGCGGGGCCACTCTGCTGGGTGTCCCTGATGTTTCCCATTTGTTTTCCCTCCCCTAAGTGACGTTAGAAAGCTTTCCCCTTTCTAAATTATAGGCAACATAAACGGTTAGAATAGATTAAAAGAGAAAACTTAGTTTAAAAAAATTCTACTTTTAGGAATTTCATTGACTAATACACTAAAAAAAAAAAAAAAAAAGCCAAGCTCTAAAAGGATCTTCAATCAGCATTAAAAGGAATGAGATGGACCTATTTGCTCTAACACAGGAAGTTCTTCAAGACATCCTATCATGTGACAGAAAGCCATATCAGGCAGTGGCTGTTGATTATATGATCCCCCCTATTAAAAAATTTAAAATGTGTGTGTGTGTCTGTTCAATGCACATTTTGACATATGAGATGGACCTATTTGCTCTAACACAGGAAGTTCTTCAAGACATCCTATCATGTGACAGTAAGCCATATCAGGCAGTGGCTGTTGATTATATGATCCCCTCTATTAAAAAATTTAAAATGTGTGTGTGTGTGTGTTGTTCAATGCACATTTTGACATATGAGCAAAAATGTTTTCTGAAAGGACTACAAAAGCTGCTGGTAATAAGGCTGAGAATGGCTAGGTGAGGAAGTGGAATATTACTTTCATTCTGTACTTCTTGAATTTTTCATTATGGACATGAATTAACTTTGAAAAGCACATTATCAGAGATCATCTATGTGGTGAGGCTATAGAACATTAGTGCGTTATCATTTTATGTATTTAAAAAAAACCAACAAATGTTATTTTTTAAAGCTGCAATGATAGGAATATAGTCCTAACAGCAACAAATAAGGTGGTTCAATTTCAAAGTTTAATTGTTTTATTAAAATAACTCATAAATCATAAATCAAGCTCTTCTAGTCTAACAGGTATGATGCTTGTGCAAGGAAACTTTCCTGTGTCTTGAAGAACTTCCTGTGTTAACACAAATAGGTCCATCTCATTCCTTTTAACAGCTGCATAGCCTCCAATCCTATTGGATGCTACATAAATCCAATATATTCACAATATATTTTAGTAGCCCTTATTAATTGCCATTTAAGTAGTATCCAGGGTTTCTTTTCTTTTTAAATTTTACAAAATGCTGATTGAAGATCCTTTTAAAGCTTGGCTTTTCTTTTTTAAGTGTATTAGTTAAATTCCTAAAAGTAGGTGCTGGAAGGTAGCTGAGTGTGGGGAGAGGAAGTTGTTTCAAAGCGTGATAAACTAGAATTAGGGCTTGAGAAAAGAATATCAGAGAGAAAATTTTGAAAAAAATTAATGAATAATGATTTAATGAAAATTACATAACATGAATAAGCTATAGACAAAATGCATTTTCCAGTGGGTGTTTTTTGTAGCACACATATTATTCAGAAACATTTGTTAAGTTTAAAGATTTTTCTTAAAGATACCATTTGCTGCCCTAGCTAGTGTGGCTCAGTGGATACAGTGTCCGCCCATGGACTGAAGGGTCCCAGGTTCAATTCCAGTCAAGGGATCCTGGTTGCAGGCTCAATCTCAGGCCCCAGTCAGGTGCATGCCAGAGGCAACCAATCAATGCATCCCTCTAACATGGAAGTTTCTCTCTCTCTGTCTCTCCCCCTCCCTTCCATTCTCTATAAATCAATGGAAAATTGTCTTCAGGTGAGGATTAACAACAAAAGGTATCATTTGCCACATTTCTTAAGAAATACCACAAATGGGGACATTGGAAGAAGTGGTGGATGCTTTGCTTTCATGAAGTAGTTAAGTCATTCAGCATTTCCTCCCTGTGGCCTGATAGTTTCGATTCTGTGGGTAAGACTGCTTGAACCCAGCCCTAACATTTAATTCATACACAGTGAGCACCACTCTCCTCTCTCAGAACCTCACACAGCACCACCCAGAACGCAAAGCACTCGCACTCCCCTGGGACTTGCTGGCTCGCTGATTATGAAGTCGGATGGAGGTTGATTCTGGTGCGTATCACTTCCACAAAATTAATGATCTCCTCAAAAGCTGTTCCAGTCTACATTCCACAGGACCCGCGGAGTGATTTTCACTCAGCTTGAACTTTTTCTCTGACTGAAAATTGACTTTTCTGTTTTCCTTGAAGTTGAATTTCAAAGTCAAGTTGCTGTAATTGCTCATCAGAAGGAAGTGAACTAGATTTGCATTGGTAACTTATGGAGAACTTGACTGCCTGGTGGTAAGAGATGTGCATTGGGCAGGACCCCTGGGCTTCCACGAAGCCACGGATTCTGCACCTTTTCTCAGAGTCCGGGGGATTTGAAGGCGTTCTCTTCCTACCACTGATGCCTCACAGCGTGCCAGATCCACCACATTTATTCAGGCAGCTTGCTGTGCAGTCCACTTTAGAACAAAACTTTATTTCCAGAGAGAATATTTTAACAATTTTTTGCAGGTGTTGACTTTTGTTACAGATGCATTTCAATGAAAGATACCCAAATATATGCTGACAAAATACCTGTTCAGGTCATAGTTGAGAGTCTACACCCTGACCTCGAAACTACTACTCGTCATATCCCTGAACATTCTCTCTATCACAGCGGAGTGGCCACTCATTACGTTTCATAAATTTTCTGGGAAAGGTTTTCCTCTCTCTGTGTTCTTATGGATCTCCTTGGAACCTTGTCCCCAAATTTGACCCCTCTCCTCAATGCCAGTTCAGTCTTCATTCTAGTCCAGAGGACGCATTTGAGGTACTGTTCCAGGCCCTAATCCTCTGGTGCCTGTTTCGGCCATGATAAACTCAATATTACTTCCGTTTGAACCAGCTCTTGCCCAAGTCCTATTTCCATCAGCTACAGGATGTTGTGAATCTGTATCCGAAGTGGGAATTTGTTTGGCCCAATTGTGCTTCTTTAAAACTCCTGAAAGTTGGTGTTTGTTGTCTTTTGACGTTGGGCCTCCAGGCCTGCTTACCTCCCATGACCTTTTGTCCCTGTGTATCCTTGTATGTGAACAGTCCGGCAGCCGCTCTCAATGGCCTTGGCAGCAGAGTAGTGAGTAATGGTTTTCAGTTTAGAGAAATATCTTTCTGAATTCATTCTGCTCCACGTCTCCTGGCCCCAAAAGGGCTGTTGTTAGCAAGAGTCAGACATGACCTTATTTTTAAAATATATTTTTTATTGATTTTTTCACAGAGAGGAAGGGAGAGAGACAGAGTCAGAAACATCAATGAGAGAGAAACATCGATCAGCTGCCTCCTGCACATCTCCCACTGGAAATGTGCCCGAAACCAAGGCACATGCCCCTGACCGGAATCGAACCCGGAACCCCCCAGTCCGCAGGCCGACGCTCCATCCACCGAGCCAAACCGGCCCTGGCCATGACCTTATTTTTAGATGAGCATCTTCAAAACAGCAAATTGTAAGAATTTGTGTTCATCTTTTATTATCTTTTAGTCCCTGTTTTCACTAAGTATAGGGACTCCTATTTCCCCACATCTTTGAGGATATGTCTCCATATTTAAGCCTTCTTTCAGAAGAAAGATATTTCTATCTTTGAGCTCAACTGGCTTTTGATCTAGATCTTTCTATCCTGCCAAATGCCAGTATCCCCACTCCAAATCCTTAGGGAAGGAGCAAACCCGTTTCCGCTTCCAAACAGCACTGCACGGAAAGAAAGCCTCACTGATTTCCATCTTTTGCCCACCTGCCCACCAACACCCACCTTCACAGCTGCCCCGCAGACCATGCCTGAGGCCTAGCTCGACTCCAGAGGGAAAAGAGGTGGGCTCAGAGTCAGGGCAGGAACTGAGAACACCGCTTCCCAGAGAATAATGGCCCCTTCATGTGAGATGCCTGTGCACAGCCGAATGTGGCTTGCTGGGGTGGTCCCTTTGCCCAGAAACCAGCTTGGTTAAGAGGGGAAGTCCAGGATGGAGCAGATCATGCTTCTCCCATGTTCCATTCACAAATTTACCTTCCCAACATAGGGAGCCAGAATTGCTTGCTGATGAGGGAGAGCAGAGTTTGCCACCAAAATATGTATTTTGGGGAGATTGATTATTTTGACCTGGTTATTTTACCCTCCCCCCCCCCCCCCCACACCCTTAGCTGCCTAAAGGAATTCAGAAAGAAAACCCTGCTTAAATGGAGCTATCACCTTAGCATAATGTGAACTAGGTGTGGCGGGCAGGCAGGAGCCTAGAACCTGTTTGTTGGACTCCCTGGTTTCTGGGGGGCCCAGAAAGCCCAGTAATAATTTGTTTTACCGTGTTTTCTCCTTGTTATCTACCTGTGAATTGCCTTCCTGCCTGTTGAAGTCCAAACCACCAGCCCTCTTTCTCCTTAGCTCAAGATGACCTATACACCTCAACTCACCTATCTGTTCTTGGGCCTCATATTCTTATGGAGCCCCCATATGTACATACATAATAAATTTGGGTATTTTCTCTTGTTAAACAGACTCATACCAATGTGATCATTAGACCAGCAGGAAGAACTCAGAAGGGTAGAAGGAAACTTATTTTCTCTCCTTCACACTAATCACTTAAGGCCAGGAGTTGTAAACCTTATGCATGCAGAGCTACCACAGTCTTATTTTGCCAACAGAGTTTTTTCTAAAAAATTATTTGACTGCCTCTCCAGTTGGCCTTAGCCTGGCTGCTCCCTGCCCAGCCACCCACGTCTTCTGAGTTTCCAGCCACTCAGACTTAGCCAGAGCATACGGAGGACCTCCTGCTTCTCAGCTCTGTGCTGGGTCCGTAGAGATGTTATTGGTGGGGTGTCCTCTGTATTCTCACCTATTGCTGGTGGAAGTCGGCTTTTTACAATGTCACAAGAAACGGAATTTTCTGAGACTCACGCGGGAGAATGAGTGATATTTATTTGCTTGGAATTACACCCCTGAGCTTCCAAGGTCTCACCTCCCTCCATCCCGTCATGGGGAAAGTCCCATTTCATCTTCAGCAGGGCTCCGATCAAGGGCACTGCCCAGAGCCTCTGTTCCATAGTTGCACAGTCCAGTGCAGCGTCTGGCAAGGTTAGCTTGTGTTCCCAGCTGCAGTCTATTTTGTCCTGTGTCACATGACCTATGGCTTCTAGGGCCACATGGCTATGGAGGGAACACAGGTGAGTGCAAGGAAGCAGGAGCAAAGCCAGAGGAACAAGAGAGCAAGAATTCCTTGTCTAGGGATTTCAGCCTTCTAAGATTTAGCGTGCTTGCAGTGGCTCCACCCCCTCTAGCCAATTATATTTGTTCCCGGTTAGACTGACAGGCAAGCACCTTCCACACATCACCCCAACTTCACTGCACAGGTGTCTATCTCCCCTTAGTTGGACCCTTTCCCCCAGTAATCTGCAGGGAATGGACCGGTGGTCCCCTGGGGAGCATGAAATTGAAGCTGCCCAGATGGCCATGCTTGTAATGTCTGGCCTTCCCTTGCTCCTTTCCTATTATTACCATTAATAACTAGCTAATTATAACGGTAACAGAGATAGCTTGGACAGATGAGGCAAAGCAGGGGTGGGGAATGTCCATCTTGTGGGCCATATAAGGCTCATGAAATCACTTGGTCTGGCCCTACCAAGGCATTAGGGGTGAGTTAATTAAATGTTTGACCAAATACAGCAGACTAATTTTTAAGCTGGTAATTTTGTATGGCCTGTGAATGATGTTATAAATACCCAATGGCCCTCGGAAGAAAAAAGGTTCCCACCCCTGGAGTAAAGGCTGCAATTCCATGGGACTTCGGATCTCAAAAAGGAAAAGCATTTAATGTGTAAGTGGCAAAATCAAGGGAGTTCCAACAAGGGGATCGCCATTGGCCAACAGAGCTGGAGGAATCGTCTTTTTGCACAGAAGGAAGGGATGGTTGAAGGGTGGTGAGGGCTTGTGAGCATTCCGAAGGGCAATCAGAGTCATGAGCCAACATGTAAATGTGTGGGCACGCCCTTGCAGGGTCTGTGTGGAGGAGCAGTGGGGAATCTGATCTAACTCCAGGAGTTGCAGATTCCTACCAAACTGTCCATGATTCTTTCTCTTCTGTCTCTGTTTAAGCCACTTGTATTCAATATTTACACGGCATGCTTTGTCTATCTGCATTGCCCAAGCCGCCTCTTCTCCAAACCACATCTGCCGAGCCTAGACTTTGGATTTATTTTTGTTATGTTCTCCCAATAGAATCCTCTTAATTTCCACACCTGAGAGTGAAACCCAGGGATCTTCCACGGCCATCCCACAGGCACATGAAACACTTCATTCTAGTGCCCGAGCCATGTACTGACCCTGCCCAAGGCCAAGTCCAGTAGCAGAGACCATGTAACTGAAAAGGAATTATCTAGAAGAATCAAGTTACATTACTTTGTTATCATTATCATGTATTATGCACTAAGTTTCTATGGCAGGGCAGTTTATTTTTATGATCAATCATGGCAGTAAACCAATGGCATAGCCACATTTATTTCAGGTACCGTTACTTTTCAGTTTAACTGTTGGAACATTTAGTCATCAATTAGATAAGGCATTATTCACTCCCTTAGCCTCTAAGTCAGTGGTTCTCAACCTTCCTAATGCCGTGACCCTTTAATACAGTTCCTCATGTTGTGGTGACCCCCAATTTCATTGTTACAAATTGAACATAATTAAAGCATAGTGATTAATCACAAAAACAATATGTAATTACATATGTTTTCCGATGGTCTTAGGTGACCCCTGTGAAAGGGTCGTTCGACCCCTAAAGGGGTCGCGACCCACAGGTTGAGAACCGCTGCTCTAAGTTGATTTAGTTATTGACAATCGTGAGATTCTTTTAAAAATGTTGTAGTTGTTAATGGTCTCTGGTTGTCAATGGTCTCTGTTCCTTCCCCATATAACCTAATCACTAGGACAATGTTTAAATGAAAGCAAGTCTCAAACAAAATTCTGCCACATACACACAAACATGGATTACCAGATAAGCACAAAAATACTTACTCGACAGTTTTCCACATCCTCTTGTCTTTTTTGGTACGCTACCAGCTCCTTCCAGGAAATGTTCAGTTTGATGTGCTCACAACAAAATTTTGACATTAGGATCAGGCGACAGAGATGACAGAGGCTGTCCTCCATTAGGTGGGGGCACCGGACAGAATTCTGTGCCAAGTGCATCCTTCCAAATGTGTTGGGCGCTGGGTTTGCCAGACCAAGAAGGAGGTGCCAGTGGAAATCTTAGGAGACTTAGCACCATTCCTTTCTCTAGTGAAGACTTACTTCTAACACTCCCTGCGACAACTAGTAAACCCTCGGGGGCAGATGGAGATAAGAGTTCTTTACATGTAAACCCACGGCTGTTGATTAATCACACTAAGGCATAGATGACGGTAAAGTGTAAGCATGTTATCATCTGGTTTGCCTAGATATTTTTCTCTTCTATCCTCAACATCTATACTAAAGTTGCCTCCAGTAAAAATATAGCCTACGTCAAACAGGATGCTTGCTGTGTTCATGCAACTTCCACACAACCCCCGTAGCACCTCCTAACCTAACCCTCTAACAACCTAATGAAGTTACTACCACTGAAGTTCTCCTGTAGAGAAATACAAGAGCCACCACGTCTGGAATCCAAATTCAAATGATTGAATTTACCGAGACCCAGAGCAGGCTACCTGGATCCAGATGCAGCAGATGCTGGGATGCAGTGTCCAGACCCCGCTTCAGGAATGAAAGACTTGCTCCCTGAACCCCTGGGAGCTCTGCTGGGGGGGAGCCTCACTCAGCCCCCTCTGGGAATTGCCCAGGCTTATGCCAGCTGCTTCATCCCAGGTCACACTCCAAGACAGTTAGTCTTGGGGGCAGTTTGCATGTAATGCCTGAGAAGTACCCGGATATAAAGTTCTGGCCCCCTTGTCACCACACCTCTGAAGGTCCATCTCAGCTCCAGAACAGCTAGCTTTTCTCCCTGCCCCATCCTGCTCCCTTCCCTTTGCGCACAGGTGTTGATCCCAAGAGCGCTCCCCAATAAACCTCCCACCTGGTAATCTCCTCTTTTGGAATAATTGACTCTAAAACCACAGGTTCACAAGGGGCCTACGCATCCCTGCAGCATGTGCAGCGTGCCCAGAGGAGAAAGGGAGCTGGGGGTGTTCTGAAGAAGAGGGGCTCGGTGTGCAGCACCACCCAGGCCTACAGCGTCTACACAACCGGCACTAGCCACTCCAGGGTGCCTGCATTCTGCTTTAGGACGCTTGTCTCCAAGTTTCGATCACTTCTTCTATTGTTCAGAAGGTCATCATTAGACACTGTCTTAAATGTAGTTCTATTTGAATTGAAGCTACATATGCATCTAGTTGAAAGAATGAAATAATTCTACAGAGCGTATTTAGCAGAGGTGCCGGTTGAGCACCGACATCTGTTCTTGTCTTCTTTAATAACAGGACTTTCGGACTTCAGCTGAGCACACGGCCAGCAGCTAATCACTGCATTTCCCAGCCTCCCTTGCAGCTTAGTGAAGCCATGTACCCCCAATCTGGCCAATGGATGCGTGCCACTTCTGGAGCGTGTTCCTGCCAAGGTAGACACCTGTGCTCCCCGGACCCGTTCCCCCTTCCCATTGGCTGTGAGGACAAGAACTAGAATGGCTGCCTTGGTCCCAGATATGGAGGCTGCATTTTCAGGGCCATAGAGTCCACCTTCCAACCCAGATTGCTTCTCTCTGGACCATATCAAACAAGAGAAATATATACCTATCTCATTTAAGCCTCAGTATTTTGGGGTCTTTTGTTAAAGCAGCTTAGCCTGTACTTTCATTTATATATCTGAAAAAAAGACACCCCCCCCCCCCACACACACACACTCTTTCTTTCTCCAGAAGCAAGCATCGCATGCTTAAACACCAGGCTTTCCCCCGATACCTCATGGTTAGGCATTGTTCCCGCGTTTCCGATTTGGAAGATGAATGTGCCACTCTTTTCCCTTCTCTGCCACTCTCATCATGCCCCTGGGCACTTGCTGCCAACCCCTTCATTCTTCAAAAACAGTTATGTTTTCATTTGATTGCTATTTAGCGTTT
The DNA here is from genome assembly GCF_000147115.1 of Myotis lucifugus. Lineage (NCBI taxonomy): Eukaryota > Metazoa > Chordata > Mammalia > Chiroptera > Vespertilionidae > Myotis > Myotis lucifugus. Next base: position 801,130 of record NW_005871419.1, on the reverse strand, counting down.
CTGTAATTGTGACGATGTAAGCAGCATAAGCAACTGGCTCTGCGTGCACTGAGGAAGCTTTCCTTCTCTTGACTAACATCTTCCTTCCGCTGGGATCATACTGAGACACTTGTTTTTCCATTTTCTTAGATTCCCACTGACGTACATGAATTCAAACCTAAACCCTCTCCCGGTTGTGTGATCTCCTCTCAATACGGTCAAAGGCACTCGGGGCGCAATCAGTTCCATCTCCTTGAAGAACCAGTCCCGAGCTCTGTGACGGGCTCCGTCTGGACTGTTGCTCACTAAGCCTGCTGTGTGTGTTTGATCTGCCACCAGTACCGGTTCTATAACTGTGATTGCTATGCAAGTCTGAACCCTTCACCGGGCTCACGGCTGCCGTGGCGGCATGACATAGCCTGTCTCCCCCACGGTTCCCTCCGCAAGGGTTCCTGTGGCGGCTTTCTCCGGAGAATACGCGCAGCCTCTGCACATGGAGAGACTGGGCATCTCCACGCTGGGTGGCTAGCTCCCCCTCTGAGTTCAGCAAGCGTTTCCTACATTATGCAGAACAATGGATGCCATTTAGTAGCCTCCTAAAAAGCCACTAACTCTAGTCTGTTCCATTGCTCCAATTCAGTATTGTTCAAGCTTCACCTTCAGTTTGACCGAATCCCCAAATATTTTGGGTGAGGTACCAGTGCATAATCGTTTGGTCTTTGTCCAGGTTCAGCTTTAGGCATAACTCTAGCCGAGAATGCCTAGAATCTAAACAATCAAGTTTAGAGCTTAAACAAAGTCCCCGTCCTCACTGTCCTTTTACCGCCAACACAGCCAGAGCACCCCCCTCCCCACTGCCCGGGAATTCCGGAAAGACAACTCACCTTGGCACATTTTATTACAAGACTAGAGGCCCGATGCACGAAATTCGTGCAAGAATAGGCCTGCCTTCCCCTGGCTGCCGGCACCGGCTTCCCTCTGGCACCTGGAACCCGGGCTTCCCTCGCATCCCCGGCTTTGTCCGGAAAGTCGTCCAGAAGAACATCTGGTCTAATTAGCATATTACGATTTTATTATTATAGATTAAACCGTGCAGGGAGGCTGGGGAAAACCCCAAAGGGCAAAACCTGGTCAACAACTGTCAGGCTCATTCTCTCTTTAGTTGTCTTTCCTACATTCCTGTGTGATTTGGGATGCTCGAACCACCAACATGCTCTGGTGAAAGATTATCAGCTGAGAGTAGCCAAGTAAGGGGGAGTGAAGAGAACTATTTCCCCCAGGGCTGAATTGAAGCTAACACACTCAATGTATCTCCCTAACACATGCCCACATGCACACACACACACATGCGCACGCACAGGCACACGCACGTGCACACGCACATACACACATGCACCAACAGCAATACACAAACTCAGTGCTTGATCATTTCAATCTGGCTCTTGATATTTCAAAATCTGGGGAAGGAAACCCTTATGAGTTGAATTCCAGTTGTTTATGAAGGCATTTATACAGGGAAATGTTTTGAAATCTGTGCTTTTATATTTGCATTCCGCACCAGGCGTTTATGCACTTCTACAGAACCTGTGCCAGGTGCTGGCTGCCGCAGACACAGCTGACTAATGACAAGGCAAGGTGATTGGCATTAAATCGCCAATGGGAAGCAGGGCGGTGGCGAGCTGGGGACTTACACCGCAAATCGAGAGGGCAGAGGGTGCACCAATTAAAAAGGAGGCGAGCAGTCTGTGCAGGGGCGCACAGTGTGACGGTGGGAGCGGGGGTGGAGACAGCCGGACCTGACGTGGATCTGGCAGAGTCAGAGCAACCAGTTGCCCAAGATGTAGGACACAGGTGTGGGAATGACGAAGACCACTGTGAAGGGGTAAACTGATGCTAAACTGTGGTCGAGCTGAAATGCCAACTTAAGGGGTTTGGACATCTTGAAGGCATTGAGAAACCACAGAAGGTTTCTGCTGTTGTGCGGGCTGTGGGGTTGGTTCAGGAGGGAGGAAATGTGATACATACAATCGCTGCTTTGGGATGACTCATCTGACCATGATGTGTGACAGATCAGAGTGGAAGGGGGTGAGGCTTAGGAGTGAGGGACTAGGGGGCGGGGGGTGGGGGAGGCAGTGAGAGCCTGGCCTAGAGCTACCAGTTATTAAGCACCTGGGCCGTAGCCTGCGCTCCAGGTTTGTGGGCCTCGCCACTGCTCCCCTTCTTCCAGGTACCTTTCACAGCTCCCTGGGGAGTAGTATCGGCTCCATCTTACAGATCAGAAAACTCACTCTGAGAGGTCCAAGGTCACATGATGGGCACATGACACAGGTGGGATTTAAACTCATTTTTTCCCCCTAAGGTCAAAGTCCATGTTCTTTCTACTATTACACATCAGCCTCTTGTTGTTTTTTTAAATATATTTTTATTGATTTCAGAGAGGAAGGCAGAGGGAGAGAAAGAGAAACATCAATGATGAGAGAGACTCATTGATTGGCTGCCTCCTGCACGCCCCCTACTGGGGATCTAGCCCACAACCTGGGCATGTGCCCTGACCGGGAATTGAACTGTGACCTCCTGGTTCATAGGTCAACACTCAACCCACTGAGCCACACCAGCCGGGCAGCCTCTTGTTTTTAATCATGATAGATCATAGCAGTGACAGCACAGAGAAGGGACTCTACTTAGGGCTGGGTTCTCCCTGCCACCTTCGTGTTCTTATGCTGTACTGTGGTGTCACGAGTAGCTCAGGACCTTCTGATCGCCACTGGGATTTGAGGAGTAAAAACCATTCGGTGCTCCAAGAGTCTCCCCGAGAGCCAAGTCTTGTGATCGCCGTGAGATGGAAAGTGAGTAGAGAAACATGTGTCAGGTTTGTGGGAAATTGTGAAGGACAAGACAGGAATCATAAAGGCACAATTGAATTACGCTGTGCCGCGGCCCCTGGGAGCACAGCTGTGTTCCAGGCCTACCATCGTTCCCATCAGGAAATTTAAAACGCGAGGCTCCGAGGCTGCAGCCTTGCACTGCTCCGGCCACGTGGTGACAGGAAGCCCTGTGTTTGTACAGGTGGGGGAGTGAGCAGCCTTGCAAAGTGGGTGGCTGGGAGCCCTGCCCAGAGCACAGGTGGGCTCCGGAGGAGAAGCCAGCCCAGGAAGAGGCTCGTGTGTCCTGGTGCTATCAGCTCCTTCTGCGGAGGGAGGAGGGGCCGCAGGCCTCCTCCGTCGGTGGGGCATTTCAGGGCCTGAGCCCACTCCTGGTTGCGGGCTCGCCCCACCACGTGAGCAGTCCTGAGAGATTACCCTCAACACCATACCTTTGTACACAGACAGCTAAGGACAACCCAACTACACATGCTTTTTGAGAACACATACAGGAATGTCATAGATTTAAAAAAGGATATTTGTTTGAAAGCAAAGGAAGTAAGCAACGCAAGACTCCATGGTTACCCCTGGTTTGGGGTTAGGGAGGCACGGGACCACTCAGCTGTCTGTTAGGACGTCAGTGTTCTAGTTTCTGAGCTGGGTGGTTCATAGGCATTGATACAATTATTAAAAACCAACAAATCTGCATATAAACCATAGACGGGCATGCATGGACCACTGGTGAGAGTATGTCAAGAACCTAAGATTACAATTAATCCATTTCTCTTCACCCAGGCGCAAAAAGACTAGGAATCAGAAGATGTGAGACCCCAGGCCTCAGCCGGGCGCCGTGCTGGGACTGGGCTCCCCCTGTGCCTTGCTGAACCCCTGGTGTGCAGCCTGGCAGCTGGCACCTGCCATCTGCTCGCCGTCTTCCTGGCATTCTGGGCCACTAGTGCCCACAATGCAGGGAGAGCACAAGTTTTGACTAAAAGACCCTGAAATGAGCCATGATAGACAAATTCATTTAAAATGAACACCAAGAATGGTATGAATACCAAGCTATATTGGAAATTTAAATGTCAATGATTATTGCTTCAATTAAAGGACATTTAACCTCAAAGAGAGAGTCAGAAAATGTGAAGTTTTGCACCTGGCCTACTAAACAGTTTTGTAATTTCAAGAAGTTAATTTCCTTCTCAGGAGCCAGAATAATTCAAGTATACCTTTTACGGTTTCCCCGTCCGCCCCCCCCCCTTTCCTTGTCTAACCTGAAACCTTCCTTCCCTGAAAGAGCCCGAACTGGTACCGGCCTGGGCTAGCTGGTCTCAGGGGCCTGGGGGCTCCGGTGTCCGCGCTGCAGCCTGGGTCACGGCAGGGGACCGGGTCTGCAGTCAGGACGCGCGGCCACCGTCCCCTCCAGCTGAGATGGTCCAGTTCAGGGGGTTAGCACTTCCTAGGACTTGTTTCTCTCTTTGAAGTTAGAAGATTAATCTGAACTTTTTTATGCCCTGAATGTTCAAAGCACAGAACTAGAGTCATTGAGAATCAGAGAAAGAGGGGAAAGGCAGCGACGTTAAGATGAGCGGAGTTTGCGGCAGTCAGAGAAAAGCCAGGCGACCGCCATGAAAGCAAAACGATGTATCTCCAAGGGCCTCTTCTTCTAACCAAGTTCATAGAATTGCCTGCGCTGCTGGCGAGAAGGGCACCACCCATGGCATCCCCGAGGGACAAGGTAACAGAGATTCCTGAGAAACATCTACCCGCCAGGAAGCTGTTAGGCTTCAGGGACAAAGACAAGCCGAGCCAGGCATGGCCCCGCCCTGGAGGCACTTCCACAGGGAAAACAAGAAGCAGTCGCACCCAAGCAAATACACAACAGAGTTCCTGGGAAGAGGCGTGTGTTCGGAAGGAATGCTTCAACGGATGGGGAGGGGTGACACGGGGACATGGTGGTCACAGAAGGTTTCTCTGCTGGGGACCTGAGTGGAGGGGTGCAGGAGGCTCATCGTGGAGCCAGGAGTCCCAGCCCAGTGATCACGTCACAGGTGAGCTTTCTCCGCGGAGAGGAGGCGCAGGCAGTGCCCTGCCTGAGGCTGCGGGGCTGTGGCTGGAGTTGACCCGCAACATGATTTGCAGCGTCCAATGCAAAAGGCAAATGAAATGAAAATGCAGGGTCCCTTGTTCAAACATCATTACAGTCTTCAAAACGGCAGCAGCGGAACATGGAACCGAGCGTGGCCCTTCTCGGCTCAGGGCCTGGCCACTGCGCAGGTAGGTGGCAGCGGCCTGGCTGGAGGGCAGGACGTGAGGTCTGAGAAATCCTGGCAGCTGCCCATGGATGTCCTTGGGAGCCATGTAGGGACTTTAGACTTTACTCCAAGTGCATTAGGAAGCCATCAGCGGGTTTTGAGTAGGGGAGTGGCTTGTCCTGAAATGCTTCTAGTGGTCGGCAAACCGCGGCTCGCGAGCCACATGCGGCTCTTTGGCCCCTTGAGTGTGGCTCTTCCACAAAATACCACGTGCGGGCGCACATATACAGTGCGATTGAAACTTCGTGGCCCACGCGCAGAAGTCAGTTTTGGGCCTGGGCGAGTTTTATTTTGAAGAAGTGGCGTTAGAAGAAGTGGGGGGTGTCAGTCGGTCGGGCGACCAGAGACTCGGCGCTGGGGAGGCGCCAAATATCAACAGTACTTAAACTATATAGGTACGTTAACAACAATGTACCTACCTATATAGTTTAAGTTTAAAAAATTCCACTCTCAAAAGAAATTTCAATCATTGTTCTGTTGATATTTGGGTCAGTTGACTAATGAGTTTGCCGACCACTGCTCTAGAAGGATCTCTGACTCATGTGGAGATGAGCCTGGTGAGACCAGAAGTGACAGAGGGAGGCCAGCGAGGTGGCCAAAGAATGGTAACAGTGACAATAAATAAGAAATAACTCGGCGTGGCGTTCCTTCGTCACAGTTGGATATGGGGCTGTCCTGACCACCCCTCACACTGGGGATATTCTGTGTTCTTTGGCTCCGGCGGTGAGTAATGGGCCCAAAGAACTCAGGCGGGAGAAGCCAGGCCCAAAGGGCCCTTCACCTTCTCAGGACGCCCCTTCCTCAACTGGTTTGACACCAGGTGGGGATGGGAAGTAGAAAGAACAGAAACAAATACTTGGGAAAATCCTGTGGGCCCCTGATGTGGAATCCCATTTCACTTCCTGAAGGAAAGGGAAATTCCTGAGGGCTTAGAGAATGTCTGCCAATGCCTCCTGCAGGCCCCCCCAGACGGCAACTGAGCATTCTAACCAAGTCAGGAGAGGGGCCGGCTTCCCGGCAGGTGGTGTGGTGGCTGCTGGTGCAGCGGCCCTAGGTGGCCCACCTATTCCCTCCTCGGCCACCGAGGGGCGCTCTGGGGTTCCACCTCAACACTGGCTTTGAGAGCACATTTTGATGGAATTCTGGGAGGGAGCTTGAGGATGCTCCTGCCTGAGGAAGGAGGTGAAGGTGGCTAAGAAAGACAGGAGGCACTGGAATTAGCCAACTACTTAGGAACATAGCTTTGAGCCTATTCCTAGCAACCCTGTGACTGAGCACCGCCTGTGTCTGTACCGTGAAGGAAGAGGTGAAGTAACTTGCCTAAGATCACCCGCTTAAGAAATGGAGGAATCCGGATTCAAAGTCCAACTCACGTTTTTCTTCCATTTTGCCAAAACCATAATAGTGGTGGGTTTAAAAAATGGGCACATATCCGCTAACCCTCCCCTCATTGGCTCCTCCCCTGGATTCCGAGTAGGCTTTGAGTGCTTTAAACAGTAAGTATGACAGAAGCAACGCTGCGTGACTTTCAAGACGAGGTCAGAGAAGACCAGACAGCTCCCCTCCGTCTTTCTCTTGAAACCCTTGCTGTGGAATGCTCGCTCTTGGAGTGTGGCCCTCGGAACCTGTCAGCCATGCCGGGAGAAGCCCAGGCCACAGAGAGAGGCCGCATGTAGGTGTCCTGGTCGCAGCCCAAGTGAGGCCAGCTCTGAGCAGCCCAGCGCTGGGGCCAGCCTTGCCGGGGAAGAAGCCTTCCTAGCTGAGGTTTCAGACATCATAGGGCAGAGGCAAGCCATCTCTGCTGGGTCCTTTCCGAATTCTTGACCCACAGAATCCACAAGCATAACCTGACGGCTGTTGTTCTATGCCACTAAGGCTGAGACAGCTGGGTACGCAGTAATAGACAATGAGACTGATGATTTTGCCTCAGATTGCCTGGATGGTGTAAAGGAACCTAAGATCACATGTCTAAATGGAAAGAGCAATGTGTGCCATGGAACTATATTGAGTAGAAACAACAAATCAATCCTTCATTTGATATCAGCCCTGGACCAGTTTTCTAGAAATGTCATTGTGTTCTCTTAAATCCTGTCATTTAAATGACAAGTGTCCGAAACAAGGTCCTTGGACCAAAAGAAACGATACATCTTTCTATATAGTCCAGTGGTTCTCAACCTTGGCTGCACATTAGAATCACCTGGGAATCTTTTTAAAATCCTGATTTCTGGGCCTCATCCTCCGGAAATTCTGTTTCTTTGTTACTAATGTTGTGGCCCCACCTCATAACAAGAGAACAGAAATTCCAGATGATGAGGCCCAGAAAATCCGGATTTTTAAAAGATTCCCAGGTGATTCTAATGTGCAGCCAAGGTTGAGAACCACTGATATAGTCTGTCTGGCTTATGTAAGATGACTGAAGTCTCCTTTAACACGGTAATTCTGTGCTCTGTAGTCTGTAAAGTCGTTTGGAATTACATAGCAAATGACATTACTAAATCAGTGGCCGGTGGAAGCAATTTTAAATCAAAGTGCTAGCCTAAAAGGAGAAGGCCTTTCAAAGTGAGCAGCAGCAAGCGTTTGAGATCAATAATTCAGGCAGGATGCACCGATTCAGGCAGAAACCCAAACAGTGTTCCAATTAGGAGACAAAGGCAATGGGTGTTTATGAGAAAGGGAAGGGAACAATTTCATCAAAAGAAAGAAGGCATTTCTATTGGTGCAGATAAGCTAACATAGTGAGGTTAATTCTAAATAATCTTTTTAATTTTCAGTCGCGTAGTCATAAATCCAGTAGTCATAATATCTGCTTTCTTGTTACCCAGGCAAACAGTTCTTTGTGGCAAATGTTGCTTTAGTCCCAGCCCTGAGACTGTTTTGCCCTGTCTTAACATCCCAAAGATTTGAGGCATGAGACATTCAAGACAGTTCCTCAGGGGTGGCAGTTCTGGCTTCATTTTAAAGGGGCTGCATTTATATTATTTTTGTCAAAAGATCTGAATAACTTCCATTTTTCAAGAGTAATGTGTTTTAGGCTATATTTCATATACAAGAAGCCTTGATCAAATTCATTCAGATACTCAAACCATATCCAAGTTACATTTGAACATTTCTTTGAGGGCTTTATGTACTATTTAATCGCTTTGACAAGCATGATACTCTATAAACATTTCCTCTTTTTTTTTTTTTTAAGATATGGCTTTCCTCTGAATACCTCCTTTAGCTAAAAATACATTGTATTGAAAATGAAGTGGTTGCACGATCTACATTCAGTTTTCCATGGCATTTTGTCATGAGCACAGAGAATGGGCTCTGGGACTTGCTTTCAGGGCGTCCGAGACAAGAATGAAGTGTTCAGACAAGGGGCATGCCCTGTGCCAGGGGCCCGGTGACACACCTGGGACTTTCTTTCCGGCCTTTGCTCCCCATTATGGGACAAACAGCATAGGACTTCTGGTTGCAAATGATTCTGGAGGAACGATTTTTGAGGGGGGAAACGGAGGCCTTTGAACAAAGTTTGGGAAAACATCTGAGGCAGAACCGGAAGAAAGGAGATGTGTAATGGCTAACAAGAGGCACTTGGCAGGAGCTGAGGATGAGGACAGAAACGGGGGAGAAGAGAGAGCAGAGCAGTGGGTAATGTGAAGTAACACCAAAGCTCTGAAGATTCTTGCCCCAGTATGGCTCTTTCCACAAGTCCTGAGGGAAAGGCTGTATGGTCCTCCTGGCAGCCCTTCTGCCTCCAGGGCCTTATTTATTGCACAAACCCGTGTTCATGTGCTGTGTCATAGCCATGAACTCCAGGCTCCTTCTGTGTGTGTGCGGGGGGACTTGTGGCAGAAACCCACATGAAAGGCTTGGTGACTGCAGTGATAAATCTCCCGGAAGATTAAATGGCTCTGATGACTTCCATGCTGCCATCTGGACTGTGGTCATTCTGAAGGTTAATTCTTTGCTTGTTTTAATTGGTGTGGCCAGCGTTGTTTGTCTCGTTAGATTAAAACTAAAACCAGGGGAACCCACCTGGCCACCTCAAAGCTCATGGCCATAAGATGGCTAACAGCCTGCTTGTGAGCTTGTCAGGAATGACTGATCAAGCCACTTCAAGCCAGAGGCTCCAATAAACCAAAGCATGGATAATGCTGGCTTGGGTTTCATTTAGTGAAGCAAGGCCAACGGTCAAACCTACTGCCACGCACGAGCCCGGCGGCTTCCATAGGACCAGGACTGTCCTCACGGTTCCAGGCCCGTCCCTGTAATCGCACTGTTCCTACACCGATTGGAGGTTGACCTTCCGACAACATATACGTGTACAACTTTAATATATTTTATTGATTTTTTACAGAGAGGAAGGGAGAGGGATAGAGAATTAGAAACATCGATGAGAGAGAAACATCGATCAGCTGCCTCCTGCACACCCCCTACTGGGGATGTGCCCGCAACTAAGGTACATGCCCTTGACCGGAATCGAACCTGGGACCCTTGAGTCCGCAGGCTGACGTTCTATCCACGGAGCCAAACCGGTTAGGGCTGTGTACAACTTTAAATCAAGTTCAGCTTAGTTGAAAAATGTCTTGAGAATTGTTACCACGTTTCATCCACGTTTCTATCTCCCCCCCCCCCCCCCCACTCTGTAAGCGCTCGTGGGCTTAGGTTCCCCAGAAACCGCTCTGAGATGAGGGTTTGTGTGGGGGATTCAATAAGGCAGTGCTCTCGGGGCTGTGGGACCGCCAGGGAGGGAGCTGAGCCGGGAGCCCGTGGGTGGCGGAGGCTCAGCCTGATCCTCAGGGGCCTCTGGAGTGCGGTCCCACCTCAGCGTCGTCGTCCCAGCGGCAGCAGAGGAGCTGGGCTTTCCTCTTCTCCCTGCACAGAGCCCCTGGGAAATGGGACGCATACAATTCTCTAGTGTGAATACCATGTGGGTAAAACTCCAGATTTGGAGAAGGATTTGTGAGCTCATTTATTGCCAGCTGCCATATAGATGTTCAACCACGGTCAAGTGTGAGTGGGCGCGTGGGTTCCTGTTAGAAGTCAACGATTCCACATGCCTAGCCCTCCCCTACTGCTCCTCTCTCCTTAACCTTCTCGTTGAGGAGCTCCTACCAGACTGGACTGGGAAGTTCGGACACGTCCTAATTATCCCAGAAAGTGATGCTCCTCACATCGTCAGTTATTGTTATTTCCCACCACAACACCCTCCCCTTCCCGATACAAGGAAATAAGAGAGAGCAGATGGGAATCCAATCCAAGTTCTACGGTGAGGTTTTCATTTATTCGGCTACCTGGCCCACAAATATCTACTGTGTGCCTCCTATGGTCCAGACATCCTGCTAAGTGTTGTCATCCTCAGCAACAAAAGATAGAGTCTGTAGATGGGTGGACAGCCTTAGGATAAAGGCCGGGAAGGATGGAGGGGAACATGGGACTGGAGGGGTAAGCAGGAGCCATTTGGGGGAACTTTTGGAAAACTATGCCACATACAATGAATTTTCATTGGTCATATTTCCCAGGACTCTATGCTTTTAAAAATATTATCAGATTCCCAATTTTCCCTTCACCCCATGCTAGGAGAGTCGGAGGCCACAGATGCAAACATAGTCAGATACCTCTCCCCCAGCTGCAAGTCAGAGGTAAGTCCGCTCGGGGGCAGGGGCTGCATAGTATACAGATGATTATGCTCTTTTAGGTCTACTGTCTGCTTCTCTTGTCCTCTTCCTGAATTGATTTCGCTCTTAAGCACATGACACTCACATATGATAGTCAGAAAATAGGTTACCTTTTTTAAATGAACAATATTTTAGGAATCTTTCCTCTCCTCTAATATCAGTTATTGTGTGTAAGCTTTTATTATCAGCATGGGCATTCCTAAATGTTTTATTTGGCTACATCTTGGGGCTTAATTTTTGATACACAAAATAAGTATTCTGTAATCATAGGAGTACAATCCTTAAAAGGAAAGATAGCCTGGCAGGCATGGGCTCAGTGGTTGAGCATTGACCTATGAACCAGAAGGTCACGGTTCAATTTCCAAAAGGGCACATGCCCAGGTTGCGGGCTCGGTCCCCAGTAGGGGGCATGCAGGAGGCAGCTGATCAATGATTTTCTCTCATCCTGGATGTTTCTATCTCTCTCTCCCTCTCCCTTCCTCTCTGAAATCAATACATATATATATATATATATATATATATATTTAATATATATATTTTTAATTATATATTATATATAATATATATAATATATATTATATTATATATAAATATATATATTTAAATATATATATTAAATTATATATATAATTATATATATATATTTTAAATATATATATATATATATTTTTTAAAGGAGAGATAAAGGCTCTAAGAATGATGCACCAACTCAGAGCTCTACTTGGGTTCAGTGTTGAGGAAATGAGGAAATGTTGGTTCCTATCTCTCTAGAATTCTAGTTGCCTATTGGTGTGATGTTAATTCCTTTTCCTGATGAAGTTAAATATTCTGATTGGGACTAACACCCGCCGGAGCTCCTGGGGAGGCCTGAACTGAGGGGCAGCCAATGGCACCGCCCAGTCATGTTTCATCACCCCGAGGCCGGATGTGCTCTGTCCCGCTGGAGCGTGTGGTGCCCTGGCAAGACATCAGTACGTTGTGGTGCTCAGGTGTGCTTGTGGTGAGTTGTCTCTTAAGGGTCCCCACACAAAAGAGTGGATTCCATTTTCTGGATGCTATTGGTGCAATTGGTGCAAGAGAATGGACCTCAAGCAGAAGGTAATTCTGAGAATGAGTCATAGTCCAAACTTACCACATTCAGCCATGAAGAGTAGTGCTATTTCCACAGTCTAAGAGAAATAATGAGTGATGTAATAAAATCTATCAATAAATTATGCACTTAGCTCTGGCCGGTGTGGCTCAGTGATTAGAGCATTGGTCCGAGAGCCAAAGAGTCACGGGTTGAATTCTCGGCCAAGGACATGTATCTAGGTTGCAGGTTTGATCCCCGGCCCCAGTCAGGGCACGTGCTGGAGGCAAGCAATCAATGTGTCTCTCTCGAATTGATGTTCCTGTCTCTCTCTCTCTCCCCTTGCATCCCTCCCACTCTTTCTAAAATCAATGAAAAAAATATCCTGAGGTGAGGATTAACAACAACCACCAAAAATTATGCACTTAAAAAAATTCAAGCTGAAATATTTCACACACCATTTAAGAATATGTAACTTAAAATCAAAATACTCCTCCAAAATTTACTAACTGTATGATTCTGAGCAAGACATTTAATCTTCGCTATGTAAAATGTAAATATAGAATGCAACATGGGAATAATAATAATATTGTGGGTTGAATTTTGTCCCCCCTCAAAATATGGTCATGTCCTAGCCCTTGATACCTGTGAATGTAACCTATCTGGAAATAGGGTCTTTGCAGATGTGATCAAGCTAAGATGAGTTAATCAGGGTGAGCCCTAATCCGACATGACTGGCATTCTGACAGGAAGAGGAGAAGAGACATAGGGACAGATACACAAGGAGACTAACATGATAAGACGGAAGCAGAGATCAGATGCATCTACAAGCCAAACCAAGGACCACCAAGGACTGCTGGTGACATCGAAGCGAGGAGAAAGGCATGGAACAGACTTATTCCCAGACCCTTCAGAGGGAGCTGGCTCTGCCAATACCTTGATTTCAGACTTCTGGCCTGCCACAGTGTGAGAGAATAAACCTCTGTTAGTTCAGCCCCCTCGTCTGTGGTACTTTGTTATGGGAGCCCTAGGAATAAATAGAAATGATATCTGTCCCGTCTTTTTCAAAGGAAATTGTGTATGGGAGTCCTTTGTGAGCTTGCAAGTTATTGGGACATTTTTTCTTTTGCAAGAAAGCAGAAAATTCAATCCAAGCTGGCAGGTTAAAAAAAGGAAATGTATTGACTCAGGAGGCAGATGAATCCAGGCAGGAGATTCTAACTTTAGCTCAGCTTTCCAGACTATTTCTCTTTAGTCTAAGGATTCCTATGGCGGCTGCTTGCAGCTCCACACACATATCTTCCCAGATTAAAATTCAGGTGAAAAGAAAGGGTGCTTTCCCTGTGGTTTCTAAAGAAGTTCTGGGTCATATTAATTTAAGTCATGTGCCCATCTCTTAACCAATCACAGTGGTCATGGAATTGGCTGAGCTGGGTCACATGCTCCACTCCTCCGGGTAGGAGGTTGAGTCTCTCTCCAACCACAAGCACTAAGCTTGGGAGAGCGGTTCCTTGAAAGAAATTCATGTCATTACTAGAAAAAAGGAAAGTAAATGTCCTATTTCCCCCAGCTTCTTCCTTTGCTTCTCTTCAGCAAAATGGCTCAAAAGAATTGCCTATTGTCATGCGCAGTGTCTCATCCACCAGGTGGGTTTCTGTTCTATTCAGGTCCCCTCCTACCTCCGACCTCCGGTGAACTCCAGGAGACAAAGCAGGTGAAAGTCTGCTCTAGTTCTCAACTTCTCCACAGGACCACTCCCTATTCCTCAAACATGGCACCTTCCCCACCTCCAGTCTCAGTTCCCTCCCACCTGACTTGCTGGCCTCTCACTGTCTGTAAGACTCCTACATCCAGGGGGCCACCATCCTTTAGCTAGACTTTCAGCAAATGGAAGACAGGAAACGCAGCCCGGGCAGAGAGGATGAAGAATGTTCTGGCTTCTCTCTGCTTGCTGTCCTCCCCTCTCTAACCAGTGCCTCTCATTCCCCAAACCCAGTAGGAAACTATTCGGTAAGGGAGCTTTTGGGAAATGAAGCTTATGGGGATCAGCCTTCAGTGAAATGGAATAAAGGAGGAAGAGAATGTGGAATGGAACGGAAAGCAATTTAGGCAGATGAACAGCACAGGATCTGATGATTTAGACATGAGAGCGTCCTTCCAATAACCAGAGCCCTCAGACGTCACATGAATGAATCTAAAGCACCCTGTTCTCTCTGAGGTTTCTGTGACTATTACTTTTGCCTAATGTTATGGATGCTTAATGATTTTTTTTCAACTGAATTTTATGATTGGAGTGGGGGGGAGTATCTATGTTTTCCTAGATTATGTATATTCATTCTGTGGATACATTTATAGACATGGTATATAATGTAGAAGGTGGAAAGGATATGTTCACATGGGTATTCCACTGAAAAAATAGTAATTTTCTATGTCCCAGAGCAAGTAGCAATTTTTGTGCCTGAGAAAAAATTGTTAATTATATTTATAATTAATATTAAAATTTTAATATTAAAAATATTAAAAGAGACCATCCATGTAAAGATTGCACAAATTATAATAATAAATAATATTAAAAGGAGTTAATCCATATAAATAGAATTAATGTAAAACAAAAAATCAAATATAAGTTTGACTTTTAATCAGGCACAAATTAAGGTTTTATATTTTTAACTTAAAGCTTGAGCTTATTAAGTCTGATTCAAAGCCAGATATCATTCTTACATAAAAATTATCTGTTTTCTGTGCCAACTGTTTTGTTCTACAACCACCTTGACTATTTTAACTAACTACAAGTTAAGACTTGTAATTTCAAATTGAATTATCCAGATTAAGCGGGTAGAGTTAACTGGATAACTGCTAAGTGTCCAGTCAGCTCTGAGCTAGGCAGACACAGACGTGTGCGTTACGAGCTTTCACGGGCCTGTGGCTGTGCCTGGGCTGAAGGAGAGGATGCTGTCCTCAGGGTCTGACAATGGAAGATTCTAATTCAAGGAAGAGAGACACTTTCCGGAATGACATCTCAAAGTCAAATTTGTCACAAAGATCAAGCTACAAAAAGAATTTGAGCAACATCACAGATACCTGTAATAGCAACAAAAAATTCGGAAACATTTATGTAGGTTATGCTTATAAAGCATATAGTCTGCCATCCTGCTGTGAGCAATACCAAACAAGACCAAGGAACAGCACAGATCATTTCTACAAGATTTTGTTGTCTCAAAAGAGACAATTTTAAGTTCTAACTTGGTCCAGAGGTAGGGCTTTGAAGATGCAGAGAAGTTAGCATGTCTCACAGAACTCGTTTCCACAAACAAAAGCTCCAGCTGGTGTAGGCAGGGGCTGCGAAGCTGCCACTTCTTCCCGTTCAGCGCTAGTGGTGGAGTGAGGAGTCTGTGTGGTTGCCTGGTGGAAAGATTCCTGGGCCTTAGATAGTGTAGGTGTGTATTATCAGGTGTCACTTCACCAGAAAATTTGAACAACTTGACTTACTTTTTTTCACTGGATGGAGAACTGTCCTGCTCTCTCATGGAAATGGGCTTGCAACCATCCATTTCCTCATTTTTTCCCTCATTCAAGTAATTAATATTATTTACCAAATACTACATGACTATGACAGGCATTGAGAAAATAGTGAACTAGGACAGACCAAGTGAAGGGAAAACTGGTAGAAATAGAGGTCGAAGGTCTAGCCAGGGATCAGATGATGCTCAGCCCTGTAGACACAGCAAGAATTTAGCTTGGATTGTATTTCCTCAGGGAGAGGGGATATCATCTGACTTACACTTTACAAGGACCACAGGCTCCCTCAGGGAAATCGATGTAAAGGAATGGCAGCCCAGACACCCACAGGAGTATTTCAAGAATCCAGGCAAGCGTTGGAGTGAGGAGGGCAGTGTAGCAGGTAGGATTCAGACCACACTGTGAAATACCTAGACAGGATTTGCAGCAGAATAGAATATGGGGTGTGAAAGGAAGAGCAAAATCAAGCAGGATGCCCACATTTTTGCACAGTTGCTAGGGGAAAGAGCCAAGAGTTGCTGAAATGGGGAAATGGTGGGGAGCAGAAGAATCGGGTCTATTTCAAACATAGAAATGAGGCCTGTCAGTGGAGCGCTGGCCACCTCTCCTCAGAGAGCAGCCCTGCATTTCTTTAGAGTTCGGGTCTATAGGACATGGACGAGAAACTTCGCCTAGCATTGGCAGGACAAGTATTTTCCATTGGTCGCTGTTATGGGGTAAATTGTGTCCTACTCAAAATTCACAAGTTAAAGTCCTAACCTCGGAATGTGATTGCACTTGGAGAAAGGGTTTTTAAAGAGATAATGAAGTTATTAGAGTGAGTCATAATCCCAGAGGACTTCTATCCCTGTAAGAGTGGCAATAGGACAGACAGTTGCACAGAAGGAAGACCAACTGAGCGCACAGGGAGAAGATGGCCATCTACTAGCCTAAGAGAAGCCCCAGAAGAGACCAGCCCTGCTGACACCATGATCTTGGACTGGCAGCCTCCAAAAGTGTAAGAAAATAAATCTTTTGGTTAAGCCACCCAGTCTGCGGTGCTTGGTTATGGTAGCTCTTTCAAACTAATATACTCACCTTGCCATTAAAAAAATCTATGTTTTTTACTACATGATACCTTTTTAAGGACAATAATAGTGTTTTGGAATTGAACTCTTGCCTCCTCTCAAAACAATCAGACAAATAAAATTGACCTGTGCATTGGAATTATAGTTTCCATCTGGATGCTGGGCATCTGTGCTAACAGTCATGTTCACTTCTTATACTGAGTGTTTTTCCCAATAACCCTTGTCCAGCAGGTTCATTGTTTTCCATCACAGCTACTGGATATTATTAAAAATGATGACATTGGTGCATTGAGTGATCATATAGGTTTACACTTGAGAGAAAGGAGAAATAGGGTACATGTCACACCAGTCACGGTCAGAATCTGATTTTTGTTCTTCTGAACCACGCATTTCAACTGGCAGCACGACCACACAAACTTTGACAGAATGTTTGTATTCTGGAGCCTTCTGAGCTCTTATGGCTTACCATGACGTCAGATTAATAAATACTGAGAAACGTTTCAACCACCTCAGAAAGGAAAGGTTGTATAGAAAAGGTCTAGGCAGCCCTCTCTATGGAGCAGGGCTGCACCTCTTCCCACCCCCTACTGTCCCCCCCTCTTTTTCCAGAGCACACCCAGGCTCTCCTCCCTCTCTCATCTCTCAAGTGGAGTATTTCTCTCCCTCCTAAGCTCCAAGGGCCCTTCTTTTGCCTCTGTAACTGGTTTATTGAGCCCATTTCCTCTACAGCTCACTTCTCCCACCTCTGTGACTTTCTAAATAAACTTTCTCTTATAAAAAAAATTAAAAGGGAAAGCCTGTAGGAAGCTCAATGTTAGATGGAGACACCTGCAGCACAGGGACGTGGGGATGGTGATTCAGGTGTAAGGAAAATACAATAGGTACCTGGGAGTCGATCTTGAAGGAGTAATACATGCTCTTTCATTGAAGTAAATAGCTATTAAATATCCAGATCCATGCAAGAGTGAAATAACTCTGGAGGCATAAAAATGTTCACCAAGTGCCGTTTTCCAAATTACCCTTAATAGCCACTGGCATTGTCCTGAGGATGTGTCGAGGAAGGAGCTGCCAGATTCCAACTACAACACCCTGAGCCCCACACTGCATCCCCACCAGGAGCCACTGTGTCCCCTCGTCTTCATTCTTTGGTGGCTTATGTGGCTGTCTCCTGTTGAGATTTAATTTACTTCTGTTTTTTTTTAAAGACCGGTTTATTTTCAGAATTAAGTGGAATTCTGTTTGTTTTTGAGAGTTTTAATGAAGATGCCAGCCTTCTTCCTTAGCCAGACCATTGATTCCAGCAGTGTCTCCTAAACCAAGGACGGGGTCGCCAGGCATGGGGTGGTCACAGATTGTTTTAAACGGTCTATTAAATTGTCTACTAATGTGGCCAGCAAGGAAGCTGCTCCCACAAAACAGCCGATTCGAGGCTCATGAATTCTTTGCTTTGCCGAATAAGTTTTATGAACCGATGAGATCCTCACTTTGCTTCAGGTTCATTAACGCTTGCATTGTGTCTACCTATAGAATTAGTTAGACTTAGGAACCCAAACATTCAGAAATACTTCAAGTAGGAATTGGTGATTTGTCATCCGAGTTTATTGGTTAATTGTTAGTAACCCCCCAAATCTCATCTCTTTTTTTATTTTTATTTTTTTTATTTTTTTAAATAGATTTTTTACAGAGAGGAAGGGAGAAGCACAGAGAGGTAGAAACATCGATGAGAGAGAAACATCAATCAGCTGCCTCCTGCACACCCCCTACTAGGGATGTGCCCGCAACCAAGATACATGCCCTTGACCGGAATCGAACCTGGGACCCTTCCGTCCGCAGACCGATGCTCTATCCACTGAGCCAAACCGGTTAGGGTCCAAATCTCATCTCTTGATGAAAGAGGACAGTACAAGTCTCCTTGCACTTCCCTGCCAATGAGCAGCATTACCCTGTGATGGCACAGGAATTTGGACAAGTGTTTTCTTCTCTGACTCCTTCTCTTCTGATTCCCATCCTAGTTTTTCTGTTTAGATTATTTATTGGTGGAATATTAGCAGAAACACTGCCCAAGTTAGTAAGGTTTAGAAGACTGTTTGCCCAGAATGCCTCCAGCCTGACATATTTCAGGTTGATGTTTCTGCAGTTTTGGTGTTTTAACTCCAAGAAGGCACAGCAATGAAGGAGCTACCAGATTACTAATTTCAAATTGTTATTGACAGATATGTTACAGATGAGTTCATAAAAATCCACTAGATCACCTGCAGTGGCTATTCAGAAAGGAGGTACGATTAAAATGTATTTGAGAAAGAGAAGGAAACATCAATTTGTTGTTCTACTTATTTATGCATTCATTAGTTGTTTCTTGTATGTGCCCTGACCATGGATTGAACCTGCAACCTTGGTGTAGTGGGACAATGCTCTAACCAGCTGAGTTACCCTGCCAGGGCGAAATGTACTATTTTAACATAAACAAATGAGACTACATCAAACTAAAAAGTGTTTGCACAACAAAGGAAACCATCAGCAAAATGAAAAGATAACCCACTAAATAGGAGAACATATTTGCCAATAATATATCTGCTAAGGGCTTAATGTTCAAAATTCATAAAAAAAAACAACTTATAAAACTCAACACCAAGAAGACAAACAACCCAATTAAAAAATAGACAAAGGACACGAATAGACACTTCTCCAAAGAGGACATATAGATGGCCAATAGACTTATGAAAAGATACTCAATGTCATTAATCATCAGAGAAATACAAATTAAAACCACAATGAGATGTCATCTCACACCTGTCAGGATTGCTATCAACAAACAATAAGTGTGGGAGAGGATGTGGAGAAAAAGGAACCCTAGTTCACTGCTGGTGGGAATGCAGACTGGGGCAGCCACTGTGGAAAACAGTATGGAGTTTCCTCAAAAAAGTAAAAATGGAACTTTTTAAATCTTAACCCTAACCCTAACCCAGCAATTCCACTTCTGGAGGTAAATCTGAAGAAACCCAAAACACTAATTCAAAAGAATATATGCACCCCTATGTTCACTGCAACGTTATTTACAGTAGTCAAGAATTGGAAGCAGCCCAAGTGCCCATCAGTAGATGAGTGGATAAAAATAGCCATGGTACATTTGCACAATTGAATACTCCTCGGCTATAAAAAACAACAACAAGGAAATCTTACCTTTTGGAACAACATGGATGGACCTGGAGAATATTATGCTACGTGAAATAAGCCAGTCAGAGAAAGACAAGTACCATATGATTTCACTTACATGTGGAATCTAATGAACAAAATAAGCTAACAAACACAATAGAAACAGACCCATAGATACAGAGAACAGACTGACAGCTGTCAGAGGGGAGGGTGGTTGTTGGGGGGTAGAAGGGGTTTGAGTGCAAAAGGTGAAGGGATTAAGCAAGAAAGAAGAGCCTCATAGACACAGACAACAGTATGGTGATTATCAGCAGGAGAGGAGGGTAGGGGTAAGTAGAAGTGGGTAAAGGGAGGATAAATGGTGATTGACTTGGAGTGGTGAACACACAATATAATATACAGATGATGTATTATAAAAATCATACACCTGAAACCTATATAATTTTATTAACCAATGTCACCCCAAGAAATTCAATTTTACAAATGTATCCTTTGAAGTCTGTTATCATTTCAATTTGTAATCTTTTAGGCATACTGGAGAAGAGAGGTAAGGGAAGTGTATGTCTCCAGTGGAGATAAGATAAGAGTAAACAATTTTCTTTGTTGTAGAAAAGCCAACAGCTTTATTTGCCCAGAAAATCAAAAGCCTGAAAAATTAAAATTGATAGAATGTGTTTAATAAAAACAAGAAAGTACTTAGCTGGGAAATTCCAGTTAGGTTAGTTTTACTCAAAATTATTAAGTATCTGAATTTTGTCTTTGATGCACCCTCACCCTACTCCCACTCCAAACATGGATGATTATGATGTCTACAATTGAGCACAAAATACTTGTGCAGACCTGGGTTCTAGGAATTATTCTAACCAAGAATCCACAATCTAAGACAGCAAACTTGCATTCTAGCAGAAAGGCCACACTCAGAGGCTGTTCTCTGACTAACACTTGAGGCTCTTATAAATAGCACAGAAGATGGGATTTTGTAGGTGAAAGCAGTGACCTGCTGACTGTCACGATAAATGCTATACATGAGCTCCAAATGCTGAATTTAAAGGTATTTAAGATGCCTGGATTGGCCCTAACCGGTTTGGCTCAGTGGATGGAGCGTCGGCCTGCGGACTGAGGGCTCCCAGGTTCGATTCCGGTCAGGGCCATGTACCTTGGTTGCGGGCGCATCCCCAGTGGGGAGTGTGCGGGAGGCAGCTGATCGATGTTTCTCTTTCATTGATGTTTCTGGCTCTCTGTCCCTCTCCCGTCCTCTCTGAAAAATCAATAAAATATATATTTTTAAAAATGCCTGGATTGGCTAAAACTTTTTTTGTTTATTTTTTAAATTTCCCCCTTGAATGAAGAATCAAATGATTCTATAGTCTGCGCACCCTTTGCCATAGTGACCATGCTTGAGCCCTGAACAGTCCTGTGTCCAGCAATTGGTTAAAAGTTCCAATGAGGGAAGTAGTAAGGTTCACAGAATCCTGCTTCGAATATTGTCACATTTTTCTCAAGTGATCCTTTTCATGCAATGTAGTGGTCAGAGGGTAGCAATCTGGGATTTTGTGCAGTTTATGAAACAGGTGATAAGAAGTGTTTGTGGCCCACTTACTGAGAATGTGTGTTTGGTAAATGTTTGGAAGGTAACTGAGACTTCCTTTCATTATAACCTGATAGTGAGGTTGTAGGTAATTCACTAACCCTCACCCACAGAAAACTTCTCTCTCAGCTACTGTTACTTTAGACCAAATGGAGCCTAAGAATGGTGCGCTGCCAAACTGGCTTAGGCCATTTTGGAACACATGCCCACACCTGTTTCATGGTCTGCTGCTTCTTTCCTATTGGTCTTCCTTTATCCTCTCTCTTAGACCACACAGACCTTCCAGGGATCCTGTGTCCTTGCTATCTCCTATCTCAGAGTCCTCTCCTCTCCTGAGCCTTCTCTCACCCACAAACCGTTAACTTACTGTTAAGGCTCAGTTGCTTACAGTCTATAAGGGGATTTCTATTTTAAGCCCAAGAAATAACAGTAGAATTTTAGGCATCAGGAAGAGAGTAACTGAAGCATTTTAGGGTCAGTTGCCACTCAACTACTTTAATATACTAAGGCCAGACCCTGGCAGTGCTATGCCAGGGACAGGCCTGTGGAGACAGGACAGCTGTGGGAAGATCTGGAGTGGAGTGCCTTTTGTTTTCTGACTTTTCCAGTCTGCACTGGCTTGTCCTCACCCAGGAGTCCAGGTTCTGAATTTTCCCCAAGCTACTTCTATTGTAAAACTCCCTTTAACATCCAGCATTCTGACAGCTCATCAGTGCAAGCATATCAGTTCAGCTTGTGGGTTCATGTATTATTTTAAAAGTAGAGGCCCAGTGCATGCCTTTGGCCTGGCCTGTGCCCTCTTGCAATCCAGGATCCCTTGGGGGATGTCGGAGAGCTGGTTTTGGCCTGATCCCCGCAGGCCAGGCCAAGGGACCCCATCAGTGCATGAATCCATGCACTGGGCCTCTAGTATGCATATAAGATCTTTGGTTAATCTCTTCCCACCCTTCTCCCTCCCCCCTTTCCTCTGAGATTCATCAGCCTGTTCCATGATTTCATGCCTGTGGTTTCTGCTCCTGCATTGAGCATCTGCCCCCTTGTGGTCAGTGCACATCATAGCTGTCGGCCGGTCTGCTGGTTGGCCAGTTGGCCGGTCGCTTAGGCTTTTATATATTTTAAATGACTTACTTAATCATCACCAGGGCCTTTCATGCTCCAAACCCAGTGAGGGAACCAATGGGGGAAATGTTAGGGATCAGAATAGTCCCATGAGAAGGTAATTTTAGAGGCCCTTGCCTAGGCCCCAAATTGTTTACTATGTGCCCAGCAATTTCAGCTTCACAGATTGCTGGCCACCAGCAGTGACATTTATTTATGAAAAAAATAAACTATACTTTCTGTTAAGGAATTATTTTTTCTAGATTGGTGGGTTATTATTATTCATTATCATGTTTAGAACAACAATAATACAATGAATGAACAGGTTGCCTTTCTCTTAGGAATGTCAAGTACTTTCTATAAAAGAATATATGTATATATATTTTGTGTTAGAATATTTCCACTAAGTTCATGTGAGATGAGCCGGTAGATGCTTTTATTTTTATTTTGTAAGCAAAGATATTATAGCAGATGCTGTTGGTGTCCTAACGGGTCCTATCACTTCAGTGCTGGCCTGCCACGTTCCGGCTGCTGGGGGCGTCATCTCCTTCTGAGGATGCGGCCACGGCCCCCCACTCACAGGGGGCAGAAGTGCCAGGGGGCACCAGCCACCCCTGCTCCCACAGCCTTTACAGTGACAGGTTGCGGCTGGTGTATAAATACCCCAGCTTCCCCAACCCTCAGCAGTGGCTGCCCCTTTGTACGGTTATACCTTCGCAGTGGGCCCTGTACTATTCCCCACAGTTTCTGCACAGAGTTAAACTCCGGTTTAATTCCAGCAGCAGCAGGCTTAGCAATGTGCCCTTAACTGTTTGCTTCCCCTTCCCTTCCTTACTGCTCCGCTCCACTCCGTATCTATGCCGATGTGTGCCGGTAAACTGGTGCTCACAACACAGGGAAAAGGAAGCAAAAATACCGCAGCCTGATGCGCAGCACTTGCTGATCACCTGGTCTAACCACTCTTCCAAGATGTCAGCGTGACGTCGCTGACCTGAGAAGAGATGTGCACAGTCAGCAGGGCAGCCAGAGCGCCGAGGCCAGCACACCACTCCCGTCCCTCCTCATGAAACTGCTTGCACTCCGATCTGCTTCTGGGTCTCTTTCTGGGGGCACACAATCCGAGGCAGAAAATTAGTTCCAGAGAAACTAGATAATTTCGTTAGGTGTGGACACTGGCTGGTGGCTGAAGGAATGCCTCACTATTACCTAACACATTACATGGTAAATGTGATATTATTATGTTAGTTACTTAGACCTTAACTTATTTGTCAAGTAGTAATGCACTAAAGACAGACATTTTATACAGAAAAGTGAAAGGAATTATAATTTCATCCTTATAAAAACTGTAAAGCAGATAATAAAATCCTGTATTGCAGCATTCTATCATATTCTTCAAAAGGCCTGATTTCTCTCCGTTCATTCTATTTGCTGTATTATTTCACCTGGGCTTTTGCTTGCTTATGTATTTAGTGAGGTTAATTATGACTAAGAACCATAACATATTTATGGTTATTCTTCAGAAGAACAGAAATAAATTAATCAGTTTTAGGCTTTTCCTTAAAAAAAAAAAGTTGCTAAAACACATTTAGAACCTCATAACTTTTGAGTCACTGCCTTGAAGTCACTTCCTTTAAAAAATGTTTTCCACTGCCAAGAAATTCCAAGGAGCTCGACTCCTGTTCCTTTTCCTCCGCAACGTGGGGTCCCTGTTGCCAAGCACAGGAAGCCGGATCTACGGGGCTGCCCCCGCCCCTCCGTGCAGAATGAAGGGGTCCCAGCCCTCAGAAACATTCCACCTCAGCCCCGCAAAGTGGGTCAGCGCGCCCAATAGGATGGGGGATAGGAACTGGGTGCTAACAGAGAACTGGGTGACTGACACATACATGGTGTGTAGAACTTGTTACAGTCTGCTCTTGAGAATTGTTCCATTCTCCTCTGGTAGAAGCAAACACGAGTTTCACCGGTTAACAGTACATAAGCATTGCCTTCAACTCTACTGACCCTACTACAGATTTTAACTTCTCTTTAGCCATGTTTCTATTTATGGCTCTCTCAAGATCCTCTTCTATTTAAACTCTCTTTGATTTATGTTTTTATTTTGTAGATGGTACCAAAATTGCTCATCTTCCACCTGAGGAGCCCAGGACTATAAAGCATTTCACAATTCTTTTTTTTTTTTTGTGAGAGTGAGAGAGAAAGGGAGAGGGAGAGAGAACCATTGATATGAGAGCAAAACATTGATCAGCTGCCTCTGCATACCTCCTACTGGGGATGGAAGCCTGCAACCAGGCATGTGCCTTGACCGGGAATCAAACTGGCAACCTTTCACTGCACAGGACAATGCCCAACCTGAGCCACGCAGGCCAGGGCCATTTCACAATTCTCAATGTATGTTTTTGTGGCACAGAAGTAGATACTGGTCTAGTTATGCAAATTAAGAGTGAATAAATTAGGCCATTATCAGGCTGTTTAGGCCTGGGAAGAGATATGGTCATTTAATTCAGTAAAAAAAACCAAAAACCCATTTATTAAATGCCTACTTTGAGTCGGGAGCTGGACGTGCTAAGTGTACTCCAATTGATTTTGGATAAGTTAATAGCTTACTGTGGGTTGTTTTTTTTTTAATCTTGGTCAATGTTTTGCTTGTCTCTCATCATAGCGTCTTTAATACCATGTCATGCATTTATTGATTTATGTATTCACCTTATCCCTGTCATTAGATTTTAAGTACTTTCAAGTCAGATGCTTGGTCTTATTCATACACCATCTAAGTGCCTAGTAGATACTAGAGAAATATTATTAAACTGAACTGAATTGAGAGGTGAATGCATTTTTTTTTTTAGAGCTTGGGCTTGCAGCAGAATTTAGGATTCCTGACTTCACATTCCCGTCTGCTTTACCTCTATTTATAACATAATTTGTGCTGTAAATGCCTTTTGTGTCTCAATAGATTATTGTTAATGGGATGACTCTCCTGCTTAATATGGCAACATGTATGGCTGTCTATTTGGATAATACTTTTTAAAGTGTTAGATTTTATTCTGACTCAGCAGTTTGATTCTCTCACTGGCTCCTATAAATGTGGCCCAAAGTTGTGGGTGGCAGAAATGCAGCCTGTGGACCACATGTGTTCTCTTGGCCATATTCAAATCACGGAGAGTTCTGGAATTCCAGATGTAACCCAGGCTTCTGGTACAACTTGCCTAAGAAAAGCCATGCCTGAGAGATTCTGAGCTGAGCAAGTGATGAGGCTGGTCCCTGAAAAATGCATTGCCCACCCTTACCCCCCTCACAGTCTTTAGTCTTCAACCCAATTCTCCAGCTTCGGTCTGTTATTAATTGAGTACTTGGGAATCTACAAGAACATTTTGCACATACTTTTCTATTGCCTACTCTTTTCTCCAGCTCGTTTCTCTCAGTTTTTGTCCTTGTGCCTTCTTCTCGTTATTCCAATTCTCTCATCTCCTCCTCTATTTCCCCATCCCACCCCCACCAAAATGTAAGACCCAACACCCTGGCTAGGCCACATTTAATTACCTTTTCAATAGCCTTCCATCAAAGAGATCTAATTCTGTGATATTAATTAAATTGAGTGTATAAAATGGATACCATAAGAACAAGACTAAAACCATCAACCTGTGGGTGATACATATGTGGCATCTGTGCTGTCAGTCACTCCTCCTAAATCTATGGTGGATATTGCTACTCTGTACTGAGACTTCTACCACTGAGCCTGGGCACGATTCAAGAATCCTTCTCACCTGGCCAGCGTGGCTCAGTGGTTGAGCATCAATTTATGAACCAGGAGGTCACAGTTCAATCCCCGGTTGGGGCACATGCCTGGGTTGCAGGTTCAATCTCCAGTAGGGGGCATGTAGGAGATAGCCAATCAATGATTCTCTGTCATTATTGTTTTAATGCAATCTTTATTGTTCAGATTATTACATTTGTTCCTCTTTTTTCCCCCCATAGCTCCCTTCCATCCGGTTCCCACCCCACCCTCTCCCATTACCCCCCCCATTGTCCTCATCCATAGGTGTACGATTTTTGTCCAGTCTCTTCCTGCACCCCCCACACCCCTTTCCCCCCCAAGAATAGTCAGTCCACTCCCTTTCTATGCCCCTGATTCTATTATATTCACCAGTTTATTCTGTTCATCAGATTATTTATTCACTTGATTTTTAGATTCACTTGTTAATAGATGTGTATTTCTTGTTCATAATTTGTATCTTTACCTTTTTCTTCTTCTTCCTCTTCTTAAAGGATACCTTTCAGCATTTCATATAATACTGGTTTGGTGGTGATGAACTCCTTTAGCTTTTTCTTATCTGTGAAGCTCTTTATCTGACCTTCACTTCTGAATGATAGCTTTGCTGGGTAAAGTAATCTTGGTTGTAGGTTCTTGCTATTCATTACTTTGAATATTTCTTGCCACTCCCTTCTGGCCTGCATAGTTTCTGTTGAGAAATCAGCTGACAGTCGTATGGGTATTCCCTTGTAGGTAACTGACTTTTTTTCTCTTGCTGCTTTTAGGATACTCTCTTTGTCTTTTGCTCTTGGCATTTTAATTATGATGTGTCTTGGTGTGGTCCTCTTTGGATTCCTTTTGTTTGGGGTTCTCTGCGCTTCCTGGACTTGTAAGTCTATTTCTTTCACCAGGTAGGGGAAGTTTTCTGTCATTATTTCTTCAAATAGGTTTTCAATATCTTGCCCTCTCTCTTCTTCTGGTACCCCTATAATTCTGATGTTGGTACGCTTGAAGTTGTCCCAGAGGCTCCTTACACTATCTTCATATTTTTGGATTCTTTTTTCTTTTTGTTTTTCCGGTTGGGTGTTTTTTGGTTCTTCGTATTTCAAATCTTTGACTTGATTCTTGCGATCCTCTAGTCTGCTGTTGGAACTCTGTATAATATTCTTTATTTCAGTCAGTGTATGCTTAATTTCTAGTTGGTCCTTTTTCATATCCTTGAGGGTCTCACTAGATTTCTTGAGGGTCTCACTAAATTTATCGGTGGTTTCTAGAAAATTCTTGAAAAACCTTATAAGTGTGGTTTTGAACTCTATATCCAGTAGTTTGCTTTCCTCCATTTCTGTCATTTGTGACCTGTTTCTTTGTCTCTGCATTTTTTTATGCTTCCCTGTGTTGATAGAGTGGCTTTCTGTGCTAGGTGTCCTATAGGGCCCCGTGGCTCAGCCTCCCCAATTACCTGAGGTGGACACTCTTGGTGCACCCTTTTGTGGGCTTTGTGCACAGTCTTGTTGTAGTTAAGCCTTGATTGTTGTAGGTATCACTGGGAGGAATTGACTTCCAGGCCAATTGGCTGTGAGAATCATCAGCTGTGTCTATGGTGGGAGAACTTCTGTGCTGGAGACACCCTTCTGGGGCAAGACTTGCTTCAGTGGGGCTTTGGTGCTCACTGAGTCTGCCCCCTGAGTGTGTCCCTTATGGATCTGAGGAGTTGTAATCTGGATGGTCCAACTCTGACCACTGGGTACACTGGCTCTTGGATCTCTAAGGAGGTGCTAATTTAGCCTCTGCCTGAGGCTACCCAGCAGGAGCTATGGAGAGATCTGCAGATTCCTCTTCTTTGTTTGGGGTTTGGAGGTGCCCAGATGAGGCCCAGCTGTGAAGCAATGCAAGCTGCTGTGGGGTCTTGGGCCTTCTTTTGGAAGTTCTGGGTCTCTCTGATTCAGCTGCAGTTTGTTAGGTAATTTTCAGATTGCAAAGGGCCAGGCCTTTCATATGCAAAAGCCTCTGTGACCAGCTTGGGTGGGGCAGGGTCTCAGGGAATCAACAGGGTGGAGCAAACAGCTATGGCTGATCCTCAGTCCTACCCTAAGAGGCCCCGAGTCTCAGTGTCCCGGCAATCGCTGCAAGCACCTCTAAGAGAAAGCCGCCCTCGAGTTCCGACCAATGCCAGACAGTCCAGTTTCTCCCCGTATGAGTCTGGGTCCCCAGAGACCCGCCCGGAACTGGAGTTCAGAGCAGTCGGGAGCTTGAGACTCACTCCGGATTGAAAAAGACAACCGTGTCTTCAGTTGCCAGCCCTTTCCATGTGCACCTCCATACCTCTGCACTTTACTTCCGCACCTCCTCTGAGTCTCAGTGTGCTTTTCTCTTTCCTTCTAGTTGTAGAATTTCCACTCAGCCAGCCTTCCTGTGGTTCTGGATGATGTCCGTTTTGTCTTTTAGTTGTATTTTTGAAGTGGTTGTGTGAGGCAGCAATTTCCGGTGTTTACCTATGCCGCCATCTTGGTTTCTCCTCTCTCTCATTATTGATGTTTCCATCTCTTTCTCCCTCTCCCTTTCTCTCTGAAATCAATAAAAATATATTTTTAAAATAAAGACTCCTTCTTAACACTGAGTTTCAGGCATCTACCACCTTCAATCAGAGTTGGCATACAATTTGAAATCATTTTTATTTTTAAAATCTTCTTTTGAATTCCTTTTCTTGTTGGGTAAGAAGAACCAGTCTTTAAAGGAGAGTTCTTCAAGTATGGATTCTAGGCCATCAGAACTGCGCGTCATCTGGGAAAATGTTAGAATTGTAAATTCTCTGGCTCCAAACCAAATCTATAGATTCAGAAACTCTGGGGATAGGGCCCAGGAATCTGTGTTGTTGTTTTTATGTGGTAAAATATACATAATATAAGTTTACCCTTTTAACCATTTGTATAATATATAATTCATTGATGTTAAGTACATTAACATTATTCTGCAATCATTACAACTATCCATCTCCAGAACTTTTTCATTACTCCAAATAGAAATTCTGTACCCATTAAACAATGACCCTGCTTTCTCCCATCCCACTCCCAAGTCCCTGATAACCTCTATCCTACTTTCTCTCTCTCTAAATTTTCCTATTTTAGGTACCTCATATAAATGAAATTATATAATACTAGAGGCCCAGTGCACAAAATTTGTGCATGGAGGAGGGGTTGTCCCTCAGCCCAGCCTGCGCCCTCTCCAATCTGGGACCCCTTGGGGGATGTCTGGCTGCCAGTTTAGACCCGGATCAGGCCTAAACCAACAGTCAGACATCCCTCTCACAATCCGGGACTGTGGGCTCCTAACTGCTGGCCTGCCCGCCTGCCTGATTGTCCCTAACCACTTCTGCCTGCCAGCCTAATCGCCCCCTAACCACTCCCCTGTTGGCCTGATCGCCCCCAACTGCCCTCCCCTGCTGGCCTGATCGCCCCCAACTGCCCTCCTCTGCTGGCCTGTTTGCCCACAAATGCCCTTCCCTGCAGGCCTGGTCACCCCCAGCTGCCCTCCCATGAAGGCCTGGTCACACCAGACTGCCCTCCCCTGCAGGCCCAGTCACCTCCAACTGCCCTCCCCTGCAGGCCCAGTTGCCCCCAACTGCCCTCCCCTGCCAGCCATCTTGTGATGACCATCTTGTGGTGGCCATCTTGTGACATCGTCACAGCAGCCATCTTGTGACGATGTTGCACGACGCCACCTAGGCTTTTGTTATATAGGATTTGTCTTTCTGTGTCTGGCTTATTTCACTTAGCATAATGTTCTCAGGGTTCATCTGTGTTGTAGCATGTATCTACATTGCATTCTTTTTTATAGCTGAATAATAGTCCATTGTATGTACTTATCACATCTTGTTTAGTCATTGATCTGTTGATGAACATTTGGATTGTTTCTACCTTTTAGCTATTGTGAACAACACTGCTATTAACATAGGTGTATAGTATATGTTTGAGTCTCTGCTTTCAATTCTTTGAATATATACTAGTATATACAAATTGTTGGATCATGTGGTAATTCATGTTAACTCTTTCAATAACTGCTAAACTGTTTCTCACAGTGGTTGCACTACTTTGCATTTCCACCAACAATGCATAAGAGTTCCCATTTCCCACTTCCTTGCCAACACTTCTTTTCCTTATCCTTATATCCTTATAAAAACCCAGGTTCCATAATGACCAGAGGCTCGACTGACCGGAAGTCAGTCCTGCAGTCAGGGCTGGGTTGCCATGGCGACCCAGCACTGACTGCCACTGCTGTGAGCGCAGCGACCCAGCACTGACTGCTAAAGGGGCTGTGGATAAGGCCCAGAGAGAGGCCCAAAGAGAGAGGCAGGGTCTGATTCATAGCCTCCATGGCAGCTATTGATCAGCTGTTGCCTCTCTTTTTCTCTCCCGGCTTCACCAGTAGCCATGCCTCTGTTTCTTTCCGGGCCTCCACGGGGGCTGCTGATCAGCCCTGCCGCTCTGATTAGGCCCAGAAATAGGCCCGGAGACGCTGACTGGCATAGAAACTGACCAATCAGAACCAAACTGGGTGAAGTGTGAGGAGCCAATTGCTGCCTAGAAGGTGAAGCTTTTGATGCTGTCTGGCATAGAAACTGAAAAATCAGAACCTAATCTGGGTGACCTGCAAAGGCAGAACCTAAGGTGGGGGATGAGTAGGGGTTTTAAGGGCAACAGCTGTTTGGTGTAAGGTGTAAGAAAGTGGTTCAATATTTTTATGACCGGGTTTGGCAGTATAGTGCATATGGCTGGCTATCAGTCCAGATATAGGGATTATGTATTTTTGTATGCCAAGAACATCTCCTCCTGCTGAAAAAGGCTTCCCACCCCCATTTAAGCAATCCTATCCTATATAATCTATCTATAC